>NC_054707.1:44984891-45012391 GCF_016097555.1 Gigantopelta aegis | reverse complement strand
AATGTAAGAACACTACACCCAACTTCTCTCTCACTAACCACTAACAACTAACTACTAACCCACTGCCATGGACAGACAGCCCAGTAGCTAAGGTATGTGTCCAGGACAGCGTTCTTGAAACGTAACTGGATATAAGCAAGAAAATAAGTTTAACAATTAAAAATTATACAATCCACCGTACCTCAAGCAAACGCTTTACAACTGAGTCCCATTTCGCACCGTAAGCATATGGGCCCCACGTACCGGGGTAAACTGATCTCTTGTTTTAAACGTATCGTTGCTGTTACTGTGGTGACTGCGGACGTGTTAACGTGTATACCGTGAAACCATACACGCAGTAATGGTATTACTTTACTCATCTATTGATGGCGAAATGGCTAGGCCACTGTGGTTAATATTGATAACTCCTGGGTTCGCTTCAAGTGAGTGCTTCAACAATAGGACTAAAAATATACTCAAAGGCAAAATTTATTGTGACATGGATTGTTTGGAGTAATAAATTTGTGAATGGATTTATGGATGTAAACCAGATAAAATGTGCATGAAACAGCTCAAAGAAATACAACCAAGCAATTGTTGCAGCGATTGCATACTTTGTGCAAGAAACATGGACTATTCGGGAGAAATGCTGTCCAGTGTTCACCATAAAAGGCCAGACATTCAGTCGCAAATCATTGCCACTCTGTGCAGCCTTCAGAAGTCCAGAAGTCTGAGAAACACCATCGGTGAACTGTTTGATACAATTTCGTTATGCCACGCCTCAGTAATAATGAAAGATGGCGAGTCATAGGGATGCTTGAATCTGGGACCTCGCAGCGTGACGTCGCACATCAATTCAACGTCCACAGAGACACCATATGGCACTTATGGCAACGATATCAACAAAACAACCAGGTCAGGGAACGTCCCCGTAGCGACCGACCACCCGTGACAACCCCTCGCCAAGACACATGAATCTGAACTACATGTACGCATCTGCGAAACAGGTTCCAGCCAGCAATCCTCACAGCCTGTACCATCCCTTTCTCCAGCGTTCAGTGGCCTCAATGAGACGACGGTGCCAGGCCTGTATCAATGCTCAAAGTGGACACACTCGCTCCTGACTATGTGAACTTCGCTCTGGATCCGCTCTAGTGATGTGGCTCATTTGCATATGGCAGGTGCGCCCTTTTCATAGACTATTGCTTGTTTCAATACTTTCGAACATTTATCTTTCCATGTTATAACGTTTCATATACGGCAGTAAAAACCTATCATCAATTATCTTTGTCTACTGTGTGTCACAATAACTTTTGCCTTTTAGTATATTTTCGGAAACGTGCCAAAAATAGGTTAGGTAGATCGGCTTTTATTATGATTCCTTTTACTCGCCCTTACGGGTCAACACACAATACTGTGTATGTACTCTGTTCAATTACACACTGAAACATAATAATGATTTATTACAACAGGCACTCATAACGGGGACAATAAAAATCATAATTTCTCACTGAGAAATCACCATGCCATTGGTTTAACTTACTCTACTATTGGAGGATTTGATGCCAACAAACCAATCACCTTGTCGGTACTAAATATGACGTCATCACGATTTGGCAAAGCACACACAATGACGTCACGTAGTTTAAAGTGTTTGCGTTTACGTCTTTCTGGTTTCTGTGTTAAACTTGCAATAAAATGGTAGTTTCATGCAATTCATTATAGATATTGTTTTACAGGTTATATATAGAACTTTGGGTTTTTAAAATTATCCGTGAAACGTGAATAAAATATAAAGTATATAATTATTTCACTCGGGACATAAATTTGATAATAACTGGTAACTCGTGTATTATCCTCTATATAAAATAATAAGGCATTGAAACAAATAGGGTCGGCCTTTTTCTAGATATTGTCGGGTTCCCTGAAACACATATTTTAGACCTTAATTGGATACGGGACGAACATAAATGAAAATGCATTTAAAGTTTGCAGACATCGTTAATTTTAATACCACTACTTACCATTTACCATATGTTCATTTTTTTTTTTTATTATTATTATTATTATTTTTTTTTTTGTACCGATGAGCTGTAAGGCTCTAGGTAAATAAGAAGTGAATCGAAAATCATCACCCTTCCCTCGCACACATTACGTACGTCATCAATTGCGTCAATATGCTGCAACGATGAAGTAAAATGTTCGTCATGGGTCCTGACCTCGAGAAAACGATCAAGATGCACACGCAAATCATAGATGATAAAACAACTTTCTGCTCTATGATAGCTAGTCCAGAATTTAATAGAACTATCTGGTCTTTTCATCAAATCAGATCTTGGTATCGCCATTAACCCAGTTTGTGCAGCCATGCTAAAACATCATCGTTCGGTAATTACAATTTACGATGGATAACACGAGCTACGCAAGCCGTCTATTATCCTCTTTATGTCGTTAATTGTAGAGTGATAAAACTATATTAGGCCAAACAAACAAAAATTACTTGTTTCCTATTACATGCTGGAAAAATATAGGGTAGGTAGGATGAAAAACATTTTATTTTGGAAAATAATTTTATTTATGGATATTAAATAAAGGTGTTGACTACCAGTATCCAAAATAAGCTCTTCATGTATAGAAATGCATTATGCAACAGTGTTTTCCCTAGAAATGAAGTAAGGCATGGTAAAGTGACGTTTTGGGGGCATATTTTATGTACAGTTTTAAATATAAGGGCTTTTTTTTCCATTATACAATTTTCAAAAGGACAAAAACCGTATGGCCATTTTATTTTCTATATCTATTTCATAACTTAATTAAAAAAAGGAAATATGTCGTACTATCCACAAAGGTGTGTTTAAAGGCTTCTTTTTACATGGGCAACTTATATATTTATAAAAGGCAAGGCATTTTGATTTTGAGGGCAACATGGTGCTAACCTATCTGCGGGAGAGTACATACAAAAGACCCCTTGCTGTTTAATAATAGGCAGAAGGTTTACTCTCATACTAACACTTAATTTCTGTACTGGTCCAGGACAGACTTGGTTGAACCTTAATTGGATAGAAACCAGTAAATAAGTTATAACAATTTATTTTAATGAAAACTGAAAAGAAGGGTTCTATATTTATCTGTCCAACAATAACATTTAAAAACAAATGTTATAAATATGATCTTTCCTAGTGTATGTAAGAAATGGTAGACTTACCAATTTTATAATTTGCAATGTTAGTTTTATTCTGTATACATCCAGTATTAAAGTACACACTTGGTTTGAAGCAATCAATTGGTCCAATGAATAGAAATGCAGTACAAATGCTCAGGATGCTCAAACGAATGTTCAAAAGTAAAGTTTGTTTTATTTAACGACGCCACTAGAGCACATTGATTTTTATCTTTAATATCATCTGCATTGGGCGTCAAACACATGGTCATTCTGACACTGTTCTTAGAGGAAACCCGCGAAGTTCCCAGTGACCACTTACAAAACATAACGAAACGCATCGAGATCTTACTGACATATTTAATCATTTGATTTGGCAGTAAACTCCATCAGTATCGGTAAACATTTCCTCCCCTAGTTTATCAGAAGGTCACTAAATTTCTACACGGCCAGTTTGTCGCTGGAGTAAATCATTAAATATAGTTATTATTATTATTATTATTATTATTATTATTATCATTATTATTAATCGGAACACCTCGCTACGCTAGATGTAGAGTAAATCGGAAAAGATCGCATATATTCGTGAAAACAATTTTCCGACTCTTCGCCCGATATCTCACGAAAGTTACCGAACTCCATCAATCAATTGTTAGAAGAAAACATTTCGTGGCTAACGGGTCGCCAATAAAACTAAATTTGCGACAGTAAAACCACCGATATACGTCCGCAAATTGGAAAACACAGTAGGGTTATCCCCTAAATGACACCAAATTCGTGTTTGTGATAGTTTTGGAATGTTTTCGTGGAAATCGTTGTTATATTAAAAATACATTTTTGGATATACACATTTTTTTTTAGTGTCGGCAGGTTCAAGTTAGGGTCGGTCGGGTAACCGGAAACAAACAATATTTTATGATACGCCTTATGTATCTTGCCAGTGACAGAACTGAAAGAAAGACACAGACAGATGTTTATCAATATAATTAATTTAGCCCCCCCCCCCATCCCCCTTCTTTCACCACCATACAAACCCCCCACCCACCAAAATATAATTAATAACCAACCCCCCAAACGAAAAAACTACAACAAAAACCAAACACCCCTCCCCCCCCCCCCCCAACACACACACACACACACACACACAAACCTCAGAAACAAACAAACAAGCTTAAAGTATGTTTTGTTTAATGACATCACTAGAGCACAATGATTTATTAATAATTGGCTATTGGGTGTCAAACATTCGTTAATTGTGACGTAGAGAGGAAACTCTCGACATGTTTCTATTAGTAGCAAGAAAGCTTTTATATGTATATTTGTACCATCCCAAAGACAAGAGATAGCACATGCCACGGCCTATAATATATCAGTAGTGTACTGGCTGGAACGAAGATATATCGCAAACTGACCGCGTATCAGACGAGTGGTTTACCACTGGTCTATGTTCCGACCACACAAAACAAGGCACACTCCTCATAATAATAATAATAATAATAGACACGCACATTATCTAATAAAAATGCCCCGCGAGTTCGAATCGAATTAGATAAAAAAAAAAAAAAAAAAAAAAAAAAAAAAAAAAATGACCAATTAAATCCACACAGGATAAGAAAGACGTTTCTCGTTTTACTTGAGAGAGGCAGGCGTAGCCATGTTCCATGATCCATTTGAAGTTGGACGTTTTTCTAACTCCGACCTGGTGCACTGATGTTTGATGTAGTGCTGCGCGTGTTAGTAGTTACTCAGTAAGTATACCGGTAACAAGATAGGTAACCAGTATGGTAGGGTGTTGTGGAACTGTGCATTATCTGTACTAGCAAACGTACGTACGTGTGAGTGGGTTCATGTATGCATGCTTCTCGATGTATTTATGTATCTATTAATAATAAATGTTTACGCACTGAAAAGCACACAAGTAAGCGTATAGGCAGGTATGCAGGCGGGCAGGCAGAAATGAATGCATTTAATACAGAAAGGTCCATAAAACAAAACGTTGGTTTTGTTTAACGACACCACTAGAACACATTGATTAATTAATCAACGGCTATTGGATTTTTAACATTTGGTAATTCTGACACATTGTCATCAGAGGAAACCGGCTATAGTTTTCCAAATGCAGCTTGGTGTCTTTTATATGCACCTTCCCACATACAGGAAAGCACTTACCACGGCCTGTGACCAGTTCTGATGCACAGAAAAACCCAATCAGTTGAATTTATCCACCGAGGTGGTTAGAATGTAGGAACAAGGTCCAATATATGTTTTAAGTCAAACATATATTGAAGACGGGACATAGCCCAGTGGTAAAGCGCTCACTTGATGCGCGGTCGGTGTAAAATCGAACCCTTTCGGTGGACACATTGGGCTATTTCTCGTTGCAGCCAATGAACCACAACTGGTATATTAAAGGCCGTGGTGTGTGTTATCCTGTCTGTGGGATGGTGCATATAAAATATCCCTTGCTACGAATGGAAAAATGTAGCGGGTTTTCTCTCTAAGACTAAAATTACCAAATGCTTCACATCCAATAGCTGATGATTAATAAATCAATGTGTTCTAGTGGTGTCGTTAAACCTGCATTTATTCACACCTGCCTGCCTGTCCTAAATTCTCCGTGAAACTCAATCAAGTTTATTCTAATGACGTCTGAAGACTTAGCATCTTTGGCATTACAATTTGTCTCAAATGGTAATATCGCCTTATTCAGACTGACAACCGCCGATTCTCGAACAAACGACTGCAGTGCTGTTTGACACACAACTGTCAGTTACACACATGCCAGAGTTAGATACATCAGAGTCTGCTTCTTACCAGGGCTAAGATCTTTGGGCAGTGGTTGACATAATTCGGCTCAAGAGACGAGATCGGCGGCAGCAATGACGTCATCCCTATAGCAGCCTTCACAAACAGATCACGGGATGACAATCTAGAATCAATATCGGCGATGAAGGTGCCAATCACAATTATTGCAGCTCAGCTTTATCCATTGTGTTTTTTGTTGTCACTCATCACCTGAACAATGATCCGCTCAGGAATGTGGTTTAGATGCTCTAAAACCGACGTCGGTTGATGTTTTCAGTGTTGGAATTTTTCCAAGAATTCGCTTCTTTAAAAGCCACTAGGGGCGGGACGTATCTTAGTGGCACAGCGCTCGCCTGATGAGCGATCGATCTAGGATCAATTCCTGTCGGTGGGCCCATAGGGCTATTTCTCGTTCCAGCCAGTGCTCCACAACTGGTGTAACAGAAACAGTGGTATGTACTATCCTTATCTGTGTAGGCCATACTGAATTGTATACCGCCGTCTTGTTCTTTCACTATTTTTCAAAATGGTTTCTTTCCCATTCGTGCTAATCGACATAACAAAACCCCACATAACTGACATATGACACACTTCAAGCAAAACATCATCATATTTTGAAATAGTGCAGACTATCAAACGTGTTTAACACTCACAACACCCCACCCTGCAGCTGAGGATACCCACACCGCCCCCATCACGCACCCCAGGATACCCACACCACCCCCATTCCGCAGACCAGGATTCCCACACCACCCCCATTACGCAACGCAGGATACCCACACCACCCCCATCCTGTAGCCCAGGATACCCACACCACCCGCATCCTATAGTCCAGGATACCCACACCACTCCTATCACGCACACCACCCCCATCACGCACCCCAGGATACCCACACCACCCCCATCCCGCACTCCGGAATACCTACACCTACCCCATACCGCACCACAGGACACCCACCTCACCCCACCCCACCCCCCATTCCGCACCCCAGTTATACTACTAAGAGAATCAGTTTCGGTGACCAGAATGACAGTGGAAAACACACTTTCACCAATGCTTAAGACTTCAAGTCTAACATTCGCATCTGAGGAAGCCATTTTTAAATACCAAATATCGACCCTTATTTATATTAAAGTTAAAGTTGGTTTTGTTTATAACATATTTTTATTAATTAATCATCGTCTACTAGATGTCAAACATTTGGCAATTCTGACTTGTAGTCATCAGAGGATGCTCGCTACATTTCCCATTAGCAGCAAGGGATATTTTGTATGCAGTTTCCCCAGACAGGAAAGCTCATGCTATGACCTTTCAGCAGTTGTGGTGCACTGGTTCGAACGAAATAAAAAAACAAACAACAACAATCAGTTGAATGGCTCAAACGTGGTGGTTTGATCCTGGGGCACAAGCACCTCATGGCGATCACTTGACTGTGTCCGGAACAAACTGGGGTTTTACTACATTACCCGGGGCAATTTAGATTATTTTGAAAATAGGGAGAGGATAAATATTTTAGATGAAAAGGTTAAGACTATTATATATGTTTTATTATCATTGATTATTAGGACGCTGAATATTCAAGTTGGCATGTCTAAAATATAATAATACCAAAAGCCTAACATACATATTTTTGTCCTGGAGGGTTCGTATCTGAACAGTTTGATAATCACACTGGCCTTTAATACACCAAGTGTGTAGCACTGGCTGGAGCTAAACAGATCCCGGACAATGAGTCATTGTTAGGCTAGCGTTTTAACATTTAACTACACTTGTGACAACAGAAAAAAAGAGTTAGTTGCACGTTTCTTCGAGTTTGAAGAAACTGATACACTATTCACTAAAACCGTTTAATAATGAATGATAACATTTGTCAACTGCTTGTGAAAGTGCATTTGTCTGAGCATTGATCTCCTATAGGGTGTATACCACCAAATGAAATCCCATAGACAACAATAGTAACATGTGTGGCATAAACTACTACCAACAATATCAATCGACATATACACCATGTATATACTACTACCATTCACCCTTAAAGTGAATCAGAAAACAATGGGGGTCAAGCTGCTCATTTTCATTAAACAGGCTACTTGATACAGTGGAACTAAACGGAATGTTTTGCCCAGATGAAAGCATTTTGTCTTTACAACCAACACACTCACATGCATCACCAATATCAGGACTTGTGGTACTAACAGTTTTATCAAATGTTGGGTGCACCTCGAACTTTGACCCAGCCAGAACTTGTTGTGGGTCTAGCTGGAGACGGCCCTATATCACTTTGTCCTGTTTCTACCGACACTGACTCCTGGCTAGGTACTACTTACTGGTCGAAAGGAAGAGAGACAGTGTGTGTATGAGAGAGAGACAGAGAGAGAGAGAGAGAGAGAGAGAGAGAGAGAGAGAGAGAGAGAGAGAGAGAGAGAGAGAGAGAGAGAGAGAGTGAGTGAGTTAGGAAGAGGGGTTAGGGAGAGGGGAGAAAGAGAGAGAGTGGGGATAACACACACGTACTGCTCCCACCGATACTGCATGAAAGTCAAGGTTATGCTATTTGTGGTAAAGTAAACCAGTTATGTATTTTTATATACAACTTTGCATGTTAATCTATGTAATATTGATTAAATAAATAGTGGCTATTTCTTGGTGTTTTTAATACGATTTTTATATCACAAAGTGATGTGTGAAAACCATATTTTTACGAATTGAGGTGTAATAAGTTAAAATATGGTTTTCACACATCACGCGTTGATATATAACTCGTATTGAAAAACCACCATTAAATGGTCTATGTATTATATTTGTTGTCAATATGTTTAGCTTTTTAAAATTTATTTCGTTTATTCTATCAGAAACACGTATATATATAAAATTTATTCTGGTGAATGTTTTGACGAAAATGTACTTGAACACGGACTTTAAAAAAAAAAAAAGATTAAAAATACCATAATTGAATTATTGAATTAATGATTATTCAATAATACTGCTGTGAAAATAAACCTGAATAAGTGATCGTCCAAAGAAACCAAAATCAAAATAAAACACGAATCGAAGTTCTATAGTGCTTCCCACTGGGAATACTCTTTTTCATACTACAAAATTTACTACAAACTATTTATTTCTGAGCCGATTGTTTTCCAAATTATACACAAAAATAGTTTGTTTGTTTGTTTTGTTTTGTTGTTGTTGTTGTTGTTGTTTTTTTGTTGTTTTTTGTTGTTGTGTTGTTGTTGTTGTTGTTGTTTTGTTTTTTTTTGTTGTTTTTTTTGTTTGTTTTTTGGGGGGTTTTTTTGGGGGGGGTGTTCAAAAACACTTTTACTTTTCCTCTTATGTCAAACCAATCTGAAATCATTTACAAAAAATATGTTTGTAGGTTTGTACGATATTGTGTCACCATTATTTTGCTTCGTACCCAATCAGTCTTAGATATTTTACGGACATTGCACTTCATATCCATAGTTTATAGGTGCTATTGTTCCAAGTACATATGTTTATTTTTCAAATACGAGCAGTTGCATTGCTAATCATAAAACTAAAAACAATGAAACGACACTGATCTCAATAATCAGATCGCAATAAGTTACAAGGGAGATAATTGAATCATGAACTTGTTCTCAAAAATATAAATATGATTTTTCTTTTTCACTGTAACTGAAATACAGTAAAAAATATGACTGTTCCACTGAATATCACTTTTATGGTTTCTGTAGATTTATATATTGCATTACTAAGTTTATAAATACTTTTTGAAAACCCTTTGCAAGTGGTCTGCTGGCGGAAAACATAAAATTTGCTACAACTAAAGACGCATTTACATTTTCTCTTTATTAATGGACGAAATGTTCCACGACTCTGGCAAGCAGCTGACTTCCCAGTGCAGTTATCAATCATTGTATTTATATTCATTGTTTCGAACCCGTCTCACTCCATCCAACATTAAAAATATAGTCACCGGGGCGAAAACCTATCAATAACGTTAATGCAAACACAATGATGTTGATCAATACACATCCTTCGAATACATTCTCTTTAATTCATAGGAATAGCTTTACTTCACGTTTTACTCGTTGAAGATAATTTCTTATTTATACATAACTAGCTAGTCGGGCAAGCGTATGACCTTCTAGCCATACTTAGGGTTTGCGAAAACGTCACATAATAGTAAAAACAAGCAATTATGCGTCTACTGGCTGCTGGACAAACATTCAGACTCATGTATTATATTAATATATAAGTATGATCATGCTGGGGTGTCGTTAAGCATGCATTAATTTATGTTATAAATAGCACTAATAATATGAATAATAAAGAAATTATTACACTCACGTGTGGGTCGTACTGATTTTAGGAAACTCGTGTCAGGATTCATGTATTACCCTCGCTCTAGATCGGACGATACATGAATCCAGACACTCGATTCGTACAATCAGTACGAAACACAAGCTCGTATAATAATCTCTATTTCTGTTGTTGTTCAGTATACATTTTAAAACGAAGACTAGAAATCTGTGATAACCCCCCACCCCCCCACCCCCTACCTCACCACCCCATCACCCAGCTCTATTAACGGATCGAGTTTCTGCTTCATGCCAATTAAATGTAAGCAGTGAAGTTGAAAATCATGGAAATAAAAGTATGTGTGGATGTGTATATTAGGGCCATGCCGTATGGCTGGATGGAGATGCACGTTCTCACAATTAAGTGCTGTCTGACCCGACACTGCATTTAGCAGGGTTAGGGTCAGCCAATTACACCACTGATTCAAACCTACACAGTGATCAATACCAGCGTGCGATTTACGAGTAAACGTGACACAGGAAAAACAAATTACTAATCGTAATGGAAGCTTTATTTTTAAACACATACATAAATTGCAATGCTAATTGTACATTCAACACGCATGCACGCACGCACGCACGCACGCACGCTCGCACGCGCGCACACTCACACATATCTACACATATGTGCGTGCGTTTGTGAACGTATAGCAGAAAAAAATATATAACGAGTGAACCTGATTTTAAAAAGCAAGTTCTAAAAAAAATGGTATCTAAAGCAAACGAAATAGTATTTTATTTCGTACATATACTCAAACGCTATATTTAAAATAAAATGTCACTTATTTCCCCAACTAAAACGATTAATATACACCAAAGGTAGCAATTAGTATCGACAGTGTTAATTTCGGTGGACTATTTGACTTTGACATATATGCAACAACCAATCAGATGATTATTGTCTTTACATCGATTGCATACACCTGTACAAAAGGATATACTCTGTGTTCGTAATGGGGTGTCACAAAAGTATGATCGTACATCTATTTATATCAACCAATCAACGATAGACCAATAATCGATTAATTGTACATTTTTGGAACTTGAAATTGGTTTCTACTTTTAAACCCAAATACTTTCAAAGCTTTGTGTTTTCTATATTATATTTCCTTTTATTCAGCATGAATCATCTACTGAACAAACTGATAATGATTACCTTTATACATCTGTCAATACAATTTAGTTTTTCCACATGGAAATTATAATGAAATATCATATGCTATTTTTCGAATTAAATATATATTATCTTGCTAGCCTTGGAATAAAAGGTCATGCAAATTGAAAACAAAATATTGATACTCCAGTGATCACGGGGGTAGATGAGATGTGACTTCTTTGTGTTGTCCATGTAACTGGACCATGACGCCATGGGTTGGATTGGTTCGCGAGAAGAATCAAACCATCAGTGTTCAACCGATTTGATTAACTGGAATATCACGACGGGAATTAATTATTTATCCTGGCCTAACAAGAGGATTCTCGTACAGCAAACAGACCCTGCCGTCAAGACACGCATGACGAGTGTCTGTTTTAATAGCTTGATATCCCTCGTGATAATAACTGATACCTAATCATTTATAACCACCGGAACATATTATTATATATTCCTGATATGCTGTCGAGATGTAATAATATTATGTTCTGGGTTTTTTTTTTTCAATGCGAGTCCAGCGGTAGACCGTGACAATTAATTGAGAGTTGAGTCACATTCAGGATTAAATATTAACTTTGTTTTGCAATACAATCACTGTAAATTAACCACCAATGAAACCTGTATATGAAAAAAACCCTGCCCCACTTCATATTAATGAGAAGTTATCGTATAATCTTAACATAATTAACACATTACTATGCTTTGTGAAATGCATATAATGTCGTCCTCTTTATTCATACCGGCCTCGGTGGCGTCGTGGTTAGGCCATCGGTCAACAGGCTGGTAGGTACTGGGTTCGGATCCCAGTCGAGGCATGGGATTTTTTATCCAGATACCGACTCCAAACCCTGAGTGAGTGCTCCGCAAGGCTCAATGGGTAGGTGTAAACCACTTGCACCGACCAGTGATCCATAACTGGTTCAACAAAGGCCATGGTTTGTGCTATCCTGCCTGTGGGAAGCGCAAATAAAAGATCCCTTGCTGCTAATCGGAAGAGTAGCCCATGAAGTGGCGACAGCGGTTTCCTCTTAAAATCTGTGTGGTCCTTAACCATATGTCTGACGCCATATAACCGTAAATAAAATGTGTTGAGTGCGTCGTTAAATAAAACATTTCTTTCTTTCTTTATTCATTTGGCTAAATTGGAAATTATCACAAAATTAATATACAGAAAACAAAAAAGCTGTAACATTAGTAGTTTTAGAAAGCGCGCTATGTTACGAAACACCAATCAGTATACGGCTTTGTAATTATCCTTTGGACTAGCATTATTATGATTGAGAAAAACAATCTGCATTAAGCACTCTGTAAACAAAACAGCTGATTTAACACATGACGCAACTAGTCTAGTGAATGACTGTTACATTAACACATGACACAACTAGTCTAGTGAATGACTGTTACATTAACACCTGACGCAACTAGTCTAGTGAATGACTGTTACATTAACACATGACACAACTAGTCTACTGAATGAATGTTACATTAACACATGACACAACTAGTCTAGTGAATGACTGTTACATTAACACGAGACGTAATTAGTCTAGTGAATGACTGTTACATTAACACGAGGCGTAACTAGTCTAGTGAATGACTGTTACATTAACACGAGACGTAACTGGTCTAGTGAATGACTGTTACATTAACACGAGACGTAGTTTAGTTTATGCATGTATGTATGCGTGCATGGATGGTTGAAGTTAAAATTTGTTTTGTTTAACGACACCACTAGATCACATTGATTGATTGGATGTCAGATATTTGGTAAATCAGATATATAGTATTAGAAAGGAAACCCGCATGCAAGGGATCTTTTATATGAACCATTCCACAGTCAGGATAGAACATACCACGATCTTTGATATATCAGTCTTGGTACACTGGCTGGATCGACGGGGATCGAACATGTTGCCACTGAACTACATCCGGCTCACTTGCATGGATGGATGCTTGAATGCATGTATGTATGTATGTATGTAAGTGTGTATGTATGTGTGTGTGTTTATGTATGTATGCATGTATGTATGTATTTTTATATTTTGAATATCTCTATTATATGTATGTCGGGTTTTGACTTAAACATACATATATTCAATGACGCACTGGCACAGGGGATATTAAAATCCTTTATTGCCTTCACAAATTTCCTCATGCCGTTACCGAGTTCCGAACCTGTGGCACCCAATCGCCCGCAATTGTTGGGCCGGAACGCTACCAATCAGACCAACTACGTTCTACAAAAATAGAACGATCGTTAGTCGACCATATTCGTACCGGTCCATCAACCACGCGGTTCTAAGGCCCCATGGCTTGGCAACGTTTGACTTACATGCAGATGTGGACAGACCTGGCACTGGCTATATATGTATTTTTATATTTTGAATATCTCTATTGTATGTATGTCGGGTTTTGACTTAAACATACATATATGCAATGACGCACTGGCACAGGGGATATTAAAATCCTTTATTGCCTTCACAAATTTCCTCATGCCGTTACCGAGACCCGAACCTGTGGCACCCAATCGCCCGCAATTGTTGGGCCGGAACGCTACCAATCATATGTATGTATGTATGTATGTATGTAAGTGTGTATGTATGTGTGTGTGTTTATATATGTATGTATGTATGTATGTATGTATGTATGTATGTATGTATATATGTATGTATGTAAGTATGTAAGTATGTGTGTATGTATATGTGTATGTATAAATAAGGACTCATATAAAGAACACGGGCAAGGTGTCTATAAAGGTTGTTTCTTCATAAAGGTCATATATAATAGATATTTTTACTGGATGTCCTATAGATACGGTTAATAGTTAATACGGAGGAAGCGAACAATGGGTTGCGTTGCAAAAACAAGGTACTTGTGATTAGTCATTAGTCAGTCCGGTCATTCCAATCGCTTCTCCTCTTTCGATCTGCACTGTCGACAACATTCTTTGTTCTTACCTGATGTCTCACTTTGCATTGGTCGTTTTGCGCGCCAGTGGACTACCGTACACACATCATACTAAATATTGCGTAAAAGATGAATTCCGTAAATACAATGGCAATGGAAGCCGCCATCATTGTCATTTAGCACAGAAGTGGCTATATAGATGGTGAAAGGCCCAGTGTAAGACCACCACACCTCATCTATACGTTCCCGTTATAAGGACGGGTTACATCCAGTATAATTATACTTTAATAAAGATACCGACTTGACGACACAGTCGTTAAAGCGTCGTCTTTACATTTAGTAGGAGCAGGGTTCGCATCCCCATACCAACTTGATTGTTTATGTGAATCGTGGCTGACAACAAATCAAGGAATGGATGAACAACTGAAGGGAAGGCATAAAGGTCGATATAATTTAGGCAGCGTCTCTAAAGCCGTCTTTTCTTTACATATATATATATAAAGATTATTATACGAGCTTGTGTATCGTACTGATTTTACGAAACGAAGTCAGGATTCTGGTATTTCCCGATCACGAGTGAGGGTAATACATGAATCCTGATACGAGTTTCGTAAAATCACTACGATTCCCACGCAAGTGTAATCATTTCTTTATTATTCATAATATCCTAAATATTAGTTTTATGAATGATAAGCTAGGACCATGTCAAAACGTTTCAAAAATAACTAGAAGGAGATGACATTTTGGTAAGCGTTTACAGAGCTAAGACTGGGGAAGCCGCATTAAGTTATGACGTCATTCGTTGTGAACATGAAGTCATTATGACACGTGTGTCGTACTGGTTATATTTCCCTGAATATCGTGAACTCTGGATAATAATTAAAAAAATAAACAACAGCATAATGATGACATAATGAGATAAGCACTTACCCGTATGGCGCTGTCTTTCCTGTTGCCCGGGCGAGGTAAGCCCGACGGCATCATCGTGGACGATTTGTGGGTTCTCGGGTGCTTCAAGATGCGCCTGCTGGATCGACGCGAGAAGAACGGGTATCCATTCACCATCCCCTATGCTGTAATCGAGACAGAACTCTTCACAACGTAGACTGTGTACAGCGACCTGTACACGGTTTGTTATTGTATCCTAAATACGCCACCCTCACACTGTCCCTCTTGGATAAAAGGAGTAAGAACACTTGCAACGTACACAGCGTGCAGTGACTTTTACACCGTCTCTTATTGTATCCTAAATGACGCCACTCTCTCACTGTCCCTCTTGGATACACGGATAGAGAAACCTTCACAACGTCAACTTGATGCAGCGACTTGTACACGGTGTGTTATCGTATCCTAAATGACGCCACCCTCACACTGTCCCTCTTGGATACACGGAGACAGAACACTTCCAAACGTACACTCGGTGTAATGTCTTTGTTGTTTATCCTACACCCACACACTGCCCCTTCAGAGCAAGGGTCATCACATTAAGGGTGCATGTACTCGCTATATGTTGCGATGATGTAGTGTAAGTCTGCTACACACGCTGACAGGCAGTGCGCTGTTTGCATATAAATTAATTATTTCTATGCTAAAATTACCTAAACTTATGTAATTTACGCTTCTCTTCGAAAATGAAGTTTACACTGAACACTCCTTTCCAAACAAAGCGTCACTCTGCAAAAAAAAAGGAAGCAAAACAAAAGAACACCGCAGTGCAATTTTCGTTTTCCCTCAAACCTGTGTGGTTATCAGTCTTACAGTAATGCGTTACAGTTGTTTCATCCAAATATATTATTCATCAGTCACGGTGCAACGTGTTTAGTTTCCGTTACGCACTAAAGATTATCATATTGCACACAATACATAGACCGATGGACGTTATCCTTTGAATTAATGATGAACGTATGGCATAATAATGTTTTATCATTTTATTTTATTTTAAATCTATTGTACACACTCAAACGTTTCTATACAATAGTGCACGTTTCTTTATTAAACGAATCAATGAATACCATGTCTCATTCAAATTAATGATAGCTCCGTCTCGCTTCAAATAATGCCCTACCTCGCTCGCATACCCTATTTCATTCGAATACAATATTGTCCTGTGTCACTCGAATTAACGAATACCCCTTGTTGAATTAAGAAATATCCTACTCACACAATTAAAAGCCACTCTGTATCACTCGAATTTTCGAGTATGCTGCTTTGCACGAATTAACTACTTGCTAATTTTTCTCGAATTAGTGAATATTTCCCCTCACACAAGTTAACGATAACCATGTTTCACTCGAATTAACGAACACTTGCCTCGCACAAATTAACGACCAGCTTAACGTATACACTAAAACACCCTGTGTTTGATTATTCAAACTAACGAGAGTTCTGTTACTTGAGTTATGTCATGTGGTACACGTTTTTCTTCATCGAACTTTGGACTGCTAAACATTTCACAGTGTAAGGTATTTTTTCCCTCTTGAACTGAATTAAGTAGCTGCATGATGTATGCTGCGTCGGAACATAATATTGACGTCTCATTGTCTCTACTAATTTACTGTCTGTGTGGTATCCCAGTAACTAAACGTTTCAAGTAGTTGTCTTATCAAATCGAGTATTCCGCAGTTCTACATTGACGTATTCAACCAACTCTCAGTTATATAATCACTTCTGGTAATTTGTCTTTAAAGTAGCAGAGTATATTTAATAGTCGTCAAACACAAACTACCGATACTATATTTTTTTTCTAGTGTCCCGTAATGTTTTGGCATAATCCGAAGACACATTCACGCATAGCAAACAACATTAGATCTATCTCTCCATCTTGGAATGAGAGAAACTCCGTTGGTTTTTAAACTGGTTGAATGTATACCACTGTTATTGTACAGCCTGTGAATATTAAACCACAGTACAAGGCGTATTTAATTATTGCATTCAGTGAAACCAGGATCCTGCCTTGTAAGGCGTTTTCCGTTATTGAATTGAATGAAGCCAGCGTACAACCCTCCGAGGCGTTATCAGTTATGGAACTGCGTTAAGCAAACGTTTACTGGGGATTGTTGATAAACATTTCGTCGACGATGTTTTTAATTGACGTTTTGGTCAGTTCCGTCGGCTTCCGTGGCGCATCGCGGTTAAAGCGCCATTTGCTCTCGCGTCTGGCACGTACATTCTGTTTGAAGCTACTGTTTCGCGGAGCACCATTCCAAGCCGTGCGCTATCGATCTGTCCTCAAACAGCAGCCGAAAAGTTTAATAAAATCACTTTCCTCGTAAGTGGCTTATTTATTCCAGTGAAACAAAATTTTCGACCGAAACGAAAAGATAAAAATACCAACAGAAATGACGACTTTGCCCCCATGCCATATTCTATTATTTCTCACCAGCTTTCTCAAGTTATACATTAATTAAAATTACAAGCCTTGTTAATTGCCAGGAATGTACTAAACGGCGGAGTATTCACCCATCTGGACCGAAGATGTCTAGAAGAATTCCAATAGTTCATTGCGCTTTCTTTTAACTGTTTGTGAAGTCTGCGAAAGGAAGGATCCGTTAGTCTTAGCAACATATATAACACTCTATTGCTAGCCAAACACATCCCAAGAGGCTGTGCGAGAACCCGTTCTGCAGACGGAGTCGAAGAATCTAGTCGATCCGCTGTTGAAGCAAATCACACATTTTAAGCACTGATTGGCGAAGGACGGCAGGCATGAAAGAAATCGTTGTTTTTACTCCTATTTCATATTTTATTTACAGTCTGTTTTTCTCACTGTCCCCCTTCCGTCTTATGTCTTTATGTATGTCTGTCTGTCCGCCTGTCTGCCCCCGTCTCTCTCTCTGTCTCTCTCTGCCTGTCTCTCTCTCCCTCGCCCCCCCCCCTCTCCTCTCTCTCTCTCTCTCTCTCTCTCTCTGTTGATTGTGTGTGTGTGTGTGTGTGTGTGAGAGAGAGAGAGAGAGAGAGAGAGAGAGAGAGAGAGAGAGAGAGAGAGAGAGAGAGAGAGAGAGAGAGAGATTGTCTGTCTGTCTCTCTCCCCCTCTGAGTGTGTGTGTGTGTGTGTGTTCTTTAATTTCTCCATAAAAAGTTAATAAAAAGATGGCGAATTAGTTTACTGTGATATAACAAAGATGCAATAATAATATAGTATCACAATAAATACGTGTATAGTTATAACATGTTTTTAGCAAACATCGAATGTCTACAGTATTACTCTTATTGCTATTAAAGAGGAGCATTCCACTTTTGTACTGTTTAACTGCTGTCAACATTATATTACCCTAAACATTGTAATCTAAATATAATTGGCAATATTAGACATTCCTAGTAACAAAACAAGAACGATTCAGCATCCTTTAAGTTACAAGCCTTACATAACAGAACATCTTTGATTCATGTTTATGTGATATAACAGAAAGCAATGTTTAATTATATCATGAACAAATGTGAAAATAACATGTTCTAAAGTTTGCACTTATTCCGCATGAAATGTCACGGTAGGAGAGACACATACTGGATGTTGAGTTTAAAAACAAAATCCGGATAACGAAATAGGTCTTGCTAGAACAGGAAGAAACGTGGACTTACATCGAAACAGAAAATGGGACAATGACTTTTGTTTAGTTTCTACTTCATATATCTCCTTCGCAGTAAAAAATTCCGTGACGTAGTTGACGTTTTACTAAATTCTGATACATTTTATAAAATAATGGTGTGTGCTTGGATAGTTATTGAGTATGCTATATAGAGACGTTATTCTTTTTTCTACCTGACCACTTGCTAAGGGCCTATTTGATATGTTGGGTTATCGGTGGGTTTTGGAAACCTAGGTTAATCCCTGGGTCATCTTTATTGCGCGGTTCACGTCTTATTTTCAATAACCCTAGTTAACCCAACTGTAAATCGTGTTTTATGTCAATATCACAGACCCATGAAATGTGAACGTATTTCTAGAGACCATTTCAATCCACTAGATTGTTATTACGACGTGGAATTTGTGAAACGTTGCCGTTTCAGTCGTCAAACGACCTTACAGATGAGGTCCGGAACATTTGAATTTATTTTATCCAAATCGGAACTAGAATATGGGGATTTCTAGTTTGCGTATGCCTTGGTTTAGCCCCCCCCCCCCCCCCCCCCCACGTCCTACTAGTATATATATATATATATATATATATATATATATATATATATATATATATATATATATATATATATATATATACATAGATGCCTCCCCCTCCAACACACACACATAGATGTGTTCCAACTCATCGCTTCATATAATGTTCCATATATATCTGCAACATTGCTGTATATAATGTTCACAATATTTCAAAAGAAAAGCCAACAATATTATTATTTCATATAATGGGTTAATCTGCGCTCATTATGTTCAATGTTTGCTGGATAGCCTTGATCTTTGGGGGGGGGGGGGGGGGGGGGTAGAATCAATATCATGTTTTGCTTTATTTACTATATATTAAATAATGCATGCTGGATTAATAATTGCAAGGTAATGCAAAGGAATATCACTTTACTTTTGTATGTCTAGTATATAGACATTTACACATGTATTTGAATATAATTTACATTAGACGATTTGTAGGTTAATGTCTTGCGACAATCCTAAAATAAGATTACATTTAGCACTCTACCATGGTTCCGCCAATACTTCTCTGAACTTATTCAATTTCACCCCTTCCCAGCCCCCTTCCCTTCTATGTTTGCTAAAACACATGGGCTCCGATTTTTGTTCAAGGCTGATGTTTGCTCGAATTGACGGAAAATACCTGATTCTGGGTAACAGCGTTTATTTATTTTTACATTAGTACCAACAGCTATGAAGGGTTCTCAACGCTATTTGCATGGGTTATAACTATTATTTTGAGTAGAATGATGGAAATACCTGGTGAAACGTTTTCAAACCAGCTCAGTTTGCCTAAACATCTCCATCATGTTTGCCTGCATGCAAAGGTTTGCCCAAGACTGTGGGGAGAGGAGGTAGCTGATTCCCCATCTCGTAAAGTGATGTTAGTAATATACCGGTAACGAGTTTCAACTACTAAGTGATGAAGTGTAAGCTATCCCTCGCTTATGTCCCTTTCCAGATCTCCGGTAACCCATTTAAAAAGCGTGGTTTTGTAAACACGGGTAAAACTCACACATGTGTAGGTCTTTGTCAAGTTTTTCAGCGTTTTATGAAAACCAGTGTTAAACCTAGGTTTTGATATAACCCGTTGTTTTGAAACCCAGACATATAAAATCGTCCCTATGCACTCTTTACAATCCTTCTCTAGCCATAACCGTGACCGAGTTGACAAAGAGGTGTTCTCCTTTCCGGATGTATTACACTACGCTATATTCACCACATTGATAATGTGGCAATATAATTAACGTGTACGGTTTACTATAGAACCCTTCTCAAAGTATCACTTAACAGGTTAACTGGTTATGCAAAGTTAAAATACACCGTACCTAGTCATGCTATACGTTTGTAACAGCAATCCTGGGGAGACTATACAGATTCTAATTAAGCACATGAATTAAATATTCAGGCCATTGTGATGTATACAAAACATCTAATTAAGCACTTAGACTTAATATTCAACATAAATTCTGATGTATGCTTATCATCACTAACTTTAATTCGTGTGTTCAGTAATTTCCCTTTCTCTGTTCTCAGTACCAGTATTCCAGGATAATAACTAAAATAAAATACCTCATTAAAGAGACTGCAATTTGGCCAGACAGGAACTCCACCATAAAATCCAGGGTAGAACTGCTGGTCATCAATAACTTTCCATTCATCAGACGTAGGCCAGACTATCAAACAATAGGGCTACGTTCTGGAAATATATGCATGACATTTGTCAGCCAACAAAGACTAGACATCTGTGGAATTAGACCTTTTACTGTTGAATGACCCAATTCTGCTTTGCAACAGCTTTTAGGGCTTTTTTGTGTTGTTTTTCTCTGTTGATCTATTGATATACGATAATCGACGTTAATGCAAACCCAACACTACCAGTATTGTTATTACCCAATATATTTAATTAACTAACTAACTAAATAAATAATCAATTAACCTGAATATAACTGGCATGTAATGTACAGCCATCAACCTATCGACATCTGTGTTTATTGAACAGTAAATGTCCCAATGGCTTTGTTGCTGATCCTTTGACAGCTGTATTGAGAGAGAGAGAGAGAGAAAGAGAAGAGAGAGAGAGAGAGAGAGAGAGAGAGAGAGAGGAGAGAGAGAGAGAGAGAGAGAGAGAGAGAGAGAGAGTGCACTGTCGGCACAGAGGCTACTTCTACGAAAAAGCTGAATAAGATCTTTCATATATCACATACAGAACAGTACATACCACGACATTTCATATGTCAGTCGTGTAACGTTCTGTGGGACGGTCAAAACTCCCTACCAATCGATGGTGATCGATCCTACGACTCATAGCATCTCAGGCGAACATTTAACACTGAGCTACACCCGTGCTCTATATCAATAACCACAAAGACAATGAAAATAACAATATAATGAGTTTCCTTTACATCAGCTGTAGGAATCTATTTTAAGAAGCTATTGTCATTTATATTGTATGACGTTTTGTCACAGTGTGTATCCCCTCGCCATGACAAACAGCTCGTCGTTTGCGTCATCTCCTACTGTTGTCAGGAATGTTAGCATCTTGCATAATTTAAGAAGTTCCCGCTGGGAAATAACGTTTGTATTTTTACACAGTTTTACTGCGGAACACTACCAGACACAAATCCTGTGTCAAAATTTTAAAAGCAAATTATTGCTTGACTCTGTTAATAACTGTATAATAAGTATGGTAACACAAATGCACCAACTATCACCCATTTTATATACACATATACGAGAACGGTGGTAACAAGACGCCATTTTCCTTTAAAACACAATTTTATAGTAATATTAAGATTGGGGCTCTTAATAGGTCTATATCATGAAAGGGAAACAATCACGACCTTGCCTAACATCCTTTCGACCGAGTTTTGTGCGGAGATACGATTTTGATCGTGTGTTTTGTTGTTCAGATTTATAAAATACTAGAAACATAAAGTCATAATTCAAAATTATATTAAATACATAAAACAGATTTGATTCAACGCGAAAACATAATACATCATTAGTTGAAAATAAAATAAAATAAAAGTTACTTCCATACCATTTCATAGAACGTACACACACATAATGCTTTTGGTCATTCAATAGAAGTAGATGAAAGTACGGAAAAGAAAGAAGGAAAGAAATGTTTTATTTAATGACGCACTCAACACATTTTATTTACGGTTATATGGCGTCAGACATATGGTTAAGGAACACACAGATATTGAGAGGAAACCCGCTGTCGCCACTACATGGGCTACTCTTCCGATTTGCAGCAAGGGATCTTTTATTTGCGCTTCCCACAGGCAGGATAGCACAAACCATGGCCTTTGTTGAACCAGTTATGGATCACTGGTCGGTGCAAGTGGTTTACACCTACCCATTGAGCCTTGCGGAGCACTCACTCAGGGTTTGGAGTCGGTATCTGGATTAAAAATGCCATGCCTCGACTGGGATCCGAACCCAGTATCTACCAGCCTGTAGACCGATGGCCTGCCACGACGTCACCGAGGCCGGTATTTGAAAGTATGGAGACGCACAGGTTCCCTGTGTATATGATAGACAGACAATTATAACGCTTTGGCTTTAGACATTTCCAAAAACATGTTTAGACCATCATTGCCACCACCTGTAGTAACGTCTTTTTGTGTTGTTTTTGTTTGTTTAGGGGTTTTTTTTTTTTGGGGGGGGAGGGCTGGGGGATGGGGGTGGAGTGGGCAAAAGAGTTGACTATATATTCGTAAGTAATTGTTATAGATATACGTTATTTGTACTGAGATATTTAGGTTGAACTCATCTAAACCAACCAAACACGACAACAAGATATTATCGTGTTGTATTAGTTCATTGAGCGGGATGTATCCCAGTTGTAAATCGCTCGCTTGATGCGCGGTCGGTCTAGGATTAATCTCCGGCGGTGGGCCCATTGGGCTATTTGTCGTTCCAGCCAATCCACCATGATTGGTGTATCAAAGCCCGTGATGTGTGCTATCCTGTATGTGGGATGGTGCACGTAAAAGATCCCTTGCTACTAATGGAAACATGTGGCGGGTTTTTTCTCTAATACTATATGTCAGAATTACCAAATGTTTTGACATCCAATAGTCGATGATTAACAAATCAATGTGCTCACATACACGCACATACAGAGAGAGAGAGAGAGAGAGAGAGAGGAGAGAGAGAGAGAGAGAGAGANCCGAGAGAGAGAGAGAGAGAGGAGAGAGAGAGAGAGAGAGAGAGAGAGAGAGAGAGAGAGAGAGAGAGAGAGAGGTGGGAGGGGTCGAAAGAGAGAAATATACACACTTATGTATACACACACAAAGTCACTCGCCCACACGAACTCACAAACACACATACGTACATACACACACATATACACACATTCATACATAAACATGCATTATTATGCACACGCATCCGGACAGGCATTCGGACAACCATACCTACACGTATACATGCACGCACATACGCACATACGCGCTGTGAGCAGCATGGCTGCTGGAATAACCAAACGGCCCAGTACGTATCTTCGTTTCCATCTCGGAGGCACCGGGGATGATCTAACACGTACTTCAAAATGCCGGTGTGGGATTAAATTAGAACACACTGCCGGTGGTTCAGTGTTGTAATCCGTGTCCGGCTAAAGCGAGTTACCGCCTCCGATTTGCCACTCACTGGATGGATTGAGTGTATATTGATTTGCACTTCATTTCCATTCACTTGTGATGGCAATTTTTGATAATGCAGGAAAGTATTTGTTGGGAAAATACATCCGAGTCAATCACTGAAAGTATGAGCAAATACAGGGATAAAACCGGTCTGTCAGAATGTCAGTCTTAAAAATATAGCAGGTGGGAGGGCCGGAGGGGAGGGGTTTAAACAGATGGAGCCATACAGGTAGAATTGGGAACTCCGGTCTGTCGAGAGCCATATCGGAATGTGGGTCGAAGTCTGCCACTAAACTGACGCATCCCTAACTGTTGGTAAATCGGTGGCAGCCTTATCGCGTAAACGGATGTGATCTGCCATGGTAAATGATTGTGGACTTGGCAGTTAACTGAACCGGAAACCTGTCGATTAACTGGCCGGAAAAGTCGGTTAATGACTCGGGAACCTGTCGGTATGACAGCAGTTTGTATAGTGTCTGGAGGTTTGACGGACCTGTTCTTATCTTGTATCACCACAGGTCTATCACCTGTCATAAGGTAACCAAGGGGGATGGTGGCTTTTGTAAACAATGGAAAGGCTACGGCTGAAACTTAACTGTTCGGGGAGTTTCTGCCGTAATCGTTTTTGGTATTTTGTCGGTTACTAGAAGCCGGACTCGTGGAACGGTGTCTGGGAAAAGAGGGGCATGATGGAATACAATGGAACAATGCGCACGTTGGGACTAGGTGTCTGGCTAGTGTGCTTGACATGAACTCTGTCTACATAATATGATGGGGTCCAAGTTCTCCTCACCATGAAAATCAGGGACGATGTGGGCAGGTCCGTACTATGATGACAGGTCTCGCAGGGGGGAGATCATCCAGGGTGTGGATTTCGAGGGGGGTGAGGCATCCGGTGAGCCGACTCCGAGGCAGCTCGCTCTGAGGTTAGCGGGTGAAATGGTGAGAATGTTTCGGTGACTGGAACTGACCCGTTGTTCCTCAGTCGGATGAGATTTGAACGCGGTGTCGGATGTTCCGGCGGAGTCTCTGAAGCCCTGCGGGGTCGACCGGAGTGCAAGGTCGGCGGATCGAGTGGTAATGTGCTCTGAATCAACGTGGGGGATGTATTTTGGTAGTCATTCCGGCGTGCTGTAAAGTCAAGAGCGAGGAAACGGATGATAAATTCAAGTCATGCATAGCTCTACTCATCAATACAAGTTCTGGAGCTAAATATGGCAATGATCGACTAGTTCGGTGTTGTCTCTAAGGGGGGAGTTCTAACTTCGGTAGTCAATCATCTCAGAGTTATACAACGCCCGCGAAAGGTCAGATGCTGGCAAAGAAAAGGGGTGCGTCTCTGTAAATCGCGGGTCTGTAACTCTAGCCGGGGGAAGGAATAAACTGGCGATTCGTGGGGACGGGAGGAGACGAGCCTCGCCAGAGGGACATCGAAAGGGCTACGGATCTGCTGCCTTCTTACGGAATCCAAAAATTTAGCGTGGCCATTTTCGCTGTAACTATAGCTAGCGCTCTCTAATCTCTAATTGATGTTTCATTGCTTTCTGTTGCTACTGAAAAATCTCTCTTCTCTCGTCTCTACCATCGTCTCTCGGCTCCGGATGCGGCTCTGTTGCTTCGGGGTCGCTCGTTCTTTCTTCCTGTCTGCCTCTGTCCTGTCTGTGTGTCCTGTCTCTCTGCCCTTTTTCTTACCAAATTTACTATTTTTGTGTACTTGTCTGTCTTCTTCTTCAAAATTGGTGTTTATTTTGTTCTGTCCTGTCTATAATATTCCATCGTCGTCTTTCTTCTGAATCTCTGCCCTGCCTATGTCATGCATTCCCGGAAGGTTGTCAGGTCTCCCCTTCTCCCTCATCTGTCGTCTCTCTGTTTTCTCATCGTGTTTGTCGCTCTCTCTCTCTCTCCCCGTCTTATCCTGATGTCGTCTCTCCTCTCTCTACTCTCCTCTCGGTCTCTCATCTCATCCTCTCAATCTCTCTCATCTCTCTTTCTCAACTGCGTCTCTGAGATCATATGGTAACTTAATTAAAGCCTTCTACTACACAAAAAATTACCCTGAAAGAAAAAACAAAACTATCCACATTTGTCAAATTTGCTTAATGACCATTACTATATCAATACGTCAATGTTTCTCTCGCATTCATTCACCCTTCACAACTAACACACTCTGCCGACCATTCTCATCTCAATAAGATAAAACGTCCATTCAGTTTTAATCAGTTCCGAAGACGCTATTAGACGTCTCGGATTCTGTCCTCTGAGCTGCCAACCCAGCACACGACTGTCTAATCCCTATTCAAGACAGCAGTGAATGATGCCTCTTGGCCGAACCTGCGTCCTTGTCCACTATCGCTTATAAAGCTGACACGTCCCACGGCTAAGAAAGGCGTATAGTAGATAGTTTTAAGTGCAGGTTTTATCGTTACGATGATTTTTTTTCTTCTGTTTATGTCCAAATACGGTTCAATCAATCGGGTTAGTCTGGTGGCTCTAAATGAACGAAATGATGATGAATGGATGGAGGAAGGAAAGAAGGAACGAGCGAATTAATAAATGGAAGTAGGGAAAAACGAGCGAGTAAACAAACTAACGAATGAATGAACGAAAGAACGAATGAACGAATAAATAAATATGAATGGATGAATGAATGAATAAATGAATGAATGAATAAATGCTTAATGAATGAATGAATGAGCGAACAGTTTTAAGAATTAATGTTAAAAGGCACATGGTGACACCAGCAAGAACGCTCTACATGTCATATGCTGACTGTGGTTAGAGAGAGAAGTCGGTGTAGTGATCTACCACGTTCGCTCTGAGCCCGATGATGTTACCACGCGTCGTCGAGTGTCATTCTCAATAAGCAGCTACGGAGTACATTTCTTTTTCAAATCACAAACCGAATTCCACAGACAAAACTTACCAGTCTTGGTAGGTGTGGGGTTAGAATGACTGATAATGACAAACACGTTACGGCTAAAACGATAAGAACTGAAAAGTCGGAAAACAAACCAATTAAATAATCAGAAGGTACTCTAAAGCTGGAAACAATAATTTATGAACATAAGAGATGGATAGAGAGAAGGGTGACAATGATAACGAATTGGAAAATAAAAATAAAAACAAAACAAAATGATACCATACTATGAAAGTAAAGTTTGTTTTATTTAACGACGCCTCTAGAGCACATTGATTTTTATCTTATCATCGGCTATTGGACGTCAAGCATATGGTAATTCTGACATATTTCTTTAGAGGAAACTCGCTGCCGCCGCATAGGCTACTCTTTTCGATAAGCAGCAAGGGATCTTTTATATGCACTTCCCCAAAGACAGGACATCACATACCACGGGCTTTGATGAACCAGTT